>NC_056743.1:1713557684-1713602684 GCF_019279795.1 Protopterus annectens | reverse complement strand
TTGATGTTTCGGTATTGTCTGTTGTTGTGTTCCCTTTCCACATTCTGGTCTCGAAATACTGCAATTCAACATTTCAGTATTTCGAGATTCTGAAGTGGACACCTACATGCATGCATACACAGCACAAAACACTTTAATCAGAGTTAATCAAGCTGCAAAAAAATAGCAAAGTAGTGTTTTTCAGGAGAGTAATGCCCCAGCAACCTCGTACCCTTTACCTCTAAATATATACCCATTATCTCTAAATATCCTAACTCTGAGAACACACAGCTGTGGAGTAAAAACAAACTTCCTTACTATACTATTGGATGATCTTAGTATTACTAAGACAACCAAAACTATGGCCAGCATGATACAGATTAAATGAAAATAAAAACACAAGCCTGGTCTAATACAAATGTAAAGCACTATTCCTGCTTACACCTGAATCTATAAATATATCATATGCCACATAGGTTCATAGGTGGGTACTAGGCTATCTGCCGGAAGGCATTTATAAGCCTAGCCAGAATTTGTAGGTTTTTGCTGGGCCTTAGAATAGTTCCCTGTACCTCTGTCCAGCAGAGCCATTGAAGTGATCTCTGGGGTAAACATTCTGTTTCCCATTTACTCGTCAAGGTTTCTCTTGAAGAGGGTTAGCGAGGAGCTCTGCCTAATGTAGATTGGAATCTTGTTTCAGAGCATGGGAAGTCTCTGGGACAGGAATCTATCCCTCCAGCACTTCCTATTTATTGTTGTGGTGAGGTTTAGATCCCTGGAGCGTATGGCTCGAGGGGATATGGTTTTCTTTAGGTGGAGCATGTCCATCAATTCTGGGTTGGACATGGCCTTGTACGTCAGGCAGAGATCACCTCTGAGTAGGCAGTATGCAACCAAGTACAGGCGGAGTTTCTTCAGTCGAGCTGCATAGGGCATCTGCTTGAGGCCAGTGATCCTCTTGGTGAGGTACTTCTGTGGTCTTTCTAGTTGTTGCAGGTGTCTTGTAAGGTACATCCCAAATGGGGTATTGTACTCTATGATGGGTCTGATGAGTGATGTGTAGAGGGGCCCAATGACCTCTTTCGATCTGGATGCAAACCCTTTTGTGATTAGGTGGGCCACATAGAAGGATTTTCTAACCACTTTGGCAATGTGATTATCAAAGGAGAGGTTACTATCTACTTGGGTCCCCAGATCCCTTATTACGTCTTCCATATTTAGGGGGCTACCATCTATGTGGTAGTTTGTGGGTACTTTGTTTTTTCCAGAGGGGATGACCATGCAGTTTTTGGCATTTAGCATGAGGCCATGGTTTTGACACCAGGTATCTGTCTCAGTGAGACCCTTTTGTAGGATGTTTGTGTCAGCCGGAGAGTCAATTATAGCCCCTAGTTTGCAGTTGTCTGCAAATTTTGTCAGCCATAGTCCTGTGCTTGCCTGTACCTCTGAGAAGTATATGCTGAACAGGAGGCTTCCTAGGACTGACCCTTGGGAACGCTACTTGTAACCAGTTTAGAGTCAGACCTAGCTCCCACAACTCTTACCATGTGGGTTCTGTCCCTAAGCCAGCTGGCAACCCATCTCATGATGTATGGGGTTTATGTTCAGGCTGGTGAGCTTGTCTACAATACCTGAGTGGGGAATGGTGTTGAAGGCCTTTGCAAGGTCTAGGTAGGCTGTGTGGACCATCTTTCCCTTGTCTATAGCCTTGGTAACTGTCTCAAAGAAGTCCACCAGGTTTAGGAGGCATGATCTGCCCTTAACAAAGCCGAACTGGTAGGGTCCAATGTTTGGAGGTTTCCTATGTCTCTGGTAATGAGATCCATGATGATGCACTCCATAGCTTTGCAGACCAAGCTAGTCAGGTTTATAGGGTGATAGTTCCTGGGGTCCGTTGTGGCTCCACCTTTGTGGAGCAAAATAACTGTTGCTGTGCGCCACTCTGTGGGCACGTAGCCTGTGGAGAGGCTGAGTTTAAACAGTGTGTTTAGGTGAGGGGTTAGTTCATCTTTGAGCTCATGTAGGACGCAGCCTGGGACACTGTCCGGACCAATTGATGCTGTGTTCTTGGCTTTGGAGAGGGCTGTTTTAACCTGAGTATCTGTGATTTAGTGGGCACCACATTCTTCTGGTGTAGTTATGGGCCCTTTTGGGGGTGAGACGGGGATGAAATTTGCACTGAACCTGTCTGCCAGGATGTTGGCTATATCGGTTGGTTCAGTGTATTTTGTGACATTCTGCACTAACTCTGAGCAGATCTGAGAATTGCCACTTAGATTCTTGACATAGATAAAGAATGCCTTGTGGTTATCTTTGGAGTCCATGGCAATTTTTCTTTCGAAGCTAGCCTTGGATGATTTTTATGAGGGAACATAGTTTCTTGCTGATACTGATCAGGGATGTCTTCCCTTCTTGGGATTTTACTCTTTTCTGTACTAGTTTCCTCCTTCTATTGTATAGCTTGTTTATGGCAGGGGTCCACCAGACTGGTTTCCTTTTCTTGGAGGAGTGAGTCTTGGTTTTGTTTGGGATAGCATGATCCATGCATTCTTATAGGTACCCATAGAGTGCATTAGTAAAGGATTTTGCAGCTTGGACAGCATTATCCTTTAGCATGGGGGCTTTGAAACTTTCCACCTCGGTCTTAAGTAATGTGAAGTTTGCTTTTGAAAAGTTTTTCACGCTGGATTTTTGACCGGGGGTGGTGGCGAAATGTGGATATCCAGAGTGATTCGTTTATGGTCAGATCTAACCAGTGACGGGGTTGACCTCCGGTGTGGAACACCAGTCACCCATGTTGGTGATGACCAGGTCCAATATGTTGTCACCTCTGGTGGGGGTGTTGACCAGTTGATCCAGGGTGTTTGAGTTTATAAATTCTAGGAAATGATGGGCAAGAGAGTTAGTACTTAAGTAGTTCTCCCAGTTAATGTTTGGGTAATTGAAATCACCCAATATCAGGGTGTTTGGTAGGACCTTTATATTTCCCAGTGTTTCCAGGAATGTGAAGTGGGCGTCCTGGGACATGGTGAGTGATCTGTAGCAAGCTATAATTTGAATAGCAGTTTTGCCTGTTGTTAGTTGCACGTAGATGATCTCTGAAGCATCGTGCTGTGCCACTAACCTGGAGGTGTGGGTATCCTTGATGAATATTGATACTCCCCCACCTTTTGTATTTTAGTCTGGGTTTTGTGGCCGAAATGTATGGTATGAGTTGTAGCCTGGTAGTGCTGGGGTGCTCTTTGGAGCCTTAAACCAGGTTTCTGTTACTGCACATATATAGATTTTCTCCATACTGAGGAGTGCCTCGAGTGTGTGCATTTTGAGGTTTAGACTTCTGGCATTGAGTAGCATTGCCCTCAGTTTTTTTGTTACTTGTGCTATTTACGGTGGTGGGTTTGTCTTTTGAGCCTTGCCTAAAAAAGGCACTATGGGGGTGGTAAGATTCTTGGCCAGTATTAGAAAGCCTAAGGGTGACAGGTGCAAGCCATCTCTAGTGAAGCAGCGTGGCTTGTTGAGCATGTCATCCCAGGCTGACAGACACTGGATCCCCTTTGAATGACAACAGAAGCTTAGCCAATTGTTGAAATTGATAATTTTTTTCTCTATACCATGGTATCATTCTTGGTGAGGGTAGGATGCTGCTCAGGGTCAGGGTCATATCGGCCTGGGCTACATGTTCAAAGAGCTCCTCCATGTCTCTTTTCATGTAGTCCAGGGAGGTACGGCTCAGGTCATTTACACCAACATGGACAATGACAGAGTCATATTTGTACTTGTTCTGGAGTGACCTGAGTGCTTGTGTTATGTGGCAGATCCTAGCACCCAACAGGCAGCTAACAGTAACCTTCTCCTTGTTCAGCCTAGTGAGTGTGACGTCAGTGTGCCTGACTATAGAGTCACCTATTACTAGTGTGTTGGGTATGTTATTTTGCCTTAAGGGCAGTGATTGTGTGGCACACTGGTTTTGTGAAGTATGTGTTTCATGGTTTGTGTTGGGGGGTGGAGGTTGTTTGGATGTCTGCTTTGGAGGTCTCTGTTGCTTTTGCAGATTTTTATTTAGAGCCTCCAAGTATGTTTTCATGTATTTATGTGTGTTTTTTGCCAGTGCTGGTTTCATAGGTCTATGTGAGACTGGTGGTGTGATGCAAGTAATTCCCTTCTCCTCTTGACCGCCTGGTCCAGTCTTGGGTTGAGAGAGCTTAGCCACCAGTTTGGCTGTATAATTGCATCTCTCACATGTATTAGTGTTTGGTTGAAGGAGGAGAGGGTTGTCTGTGTACATGAGGCAATCGTAGCATTGCTTCAAAATGCCCAGATTCACCAGTTGGACCAGAGAGTGCACCTGAAACTGCCCTTTGGACATGCCTGGATAGGTACAGTGAATTGTTTTACTGATTGGCTGGTAAGGTCAAATAGAGAGCCTTGTCCTTCTCTACAGTATGGGGGGAGTTTAGTGCTAAGGTTTATTAGTGCTTACTATGAGTTTTGAGCAAGTGCCGGGATGAGAAGTGAATGGTTTGAGTGCTTAAGTTGAAAGTTTGTCTAGTTCCAAGGGAAAAATTGAAGAGTAGACTTTGTGGAGCCGGGAATAGTTATACCCTAGCTAACTGGCACTGCCCGGCACGCAAAACTTTGCAAATGCATGTTTTATAGCAGGGAAATGAAAGAGATAGAAATTAGCCCAAAATGGCCAATAAACTACTAATTTCTGGGCTGAAACCACTCCTCCAGGGACAGATAGGCTGCTCAAAGCTCCCTCTCTCACAGTGAACAGAGAAACTTCCTTCTATCCAAGTAAGGTATGGGCAAACACAGAAACGTGTAACACAGCCCTGAATTCAGCACTAACCTGAAAACTGGACTATACTAGCTTAGAAAGGCAGGAAAACAAGTATATATATATATATTTTTTTTTTTCAGAAAATAAAGCAGATACAATCAAAAAAACACTTTAAATGCACATAAATGGCTATCACACTTGAGTGTGTAGCCTACAACAGTTAAACAGGTAATTTAAACACAAAAATGATTGTTAAAGTGCAGGCAGTAAAATAAGTACAATATGTAGCTGAAACAAGCATTTTAAATCACAGAAACTCTAGAAAATCAGTGTTTTAGGCGGAATTAGCTAAAGGCAGCAAAAAATGCAGAAAAATTATACTTAATCACTCCAACGTCTCTCTTTTGTCTCTCTGCTCCTGTAGAACTCTGCAGGGCACCAAACCAGGAGCTTGCTGAGCTGTATACTAGCTCAAAAACCTTGCAAATGCGGGTTTTATAGCAGGCAGGGTTTTATAACATGGCACAACAGTGCAATAAAGAAATGAAAGGACATACCATAAATCAGTTGATGAAAACAATTTGGTTGCAATGTATAGAACCTACACATCTATCTGTCTATCTATCTATCTATAGGAAGAGAGAGAGAAAGAGGGAGGGAGACAGAGAGGATGTAATTACATACCAGGACTGAATTTCCCCAGATCTGATTATCTTTACATGAGGTTTGCAGGAGCATGATCCACTTACGGTATGTGTAAGTGTGTGTGTGTGTGTGTGTGTGTGTGTGTGTGTGTGTGTGTGTGTGTGTGTGTGTGTGTGTGTGTGTGTGTGTGTGTGTGTTGGGGGAGTAGAGCTCTGACTCTTGAAAAATAGATATAGTTCAGTAGTTTATGATGATTTGACCAAATGCAACAGTGGACTAGTTCCATCCTGAAAGCTAATGATCAAAATATTAACCTTCAGACTGATGACAAAAAAACTGAATACTGGAATCTAGTTGTATATCTAACTGTTAAGACTGCACACTTTAGGAAAGCAGTATACCCTTTTCCACAAGGGTGTGAGATCTAATCATTTGAATAAACTAGCCCTGGGATTCAGAAAGAAATTGGGCACAATCATGGCCAGCCGACCACTGTTTACCTTGTTTTTACAATGAGATTCACTGCTATTTACGAATGAATATGTTGTGGAAACAGCTCACTAAATATCCCACTCACAGCTTCAGTGGGGACTGTGGGACGGGTGCATAGTAGTATGTTGTGGCCACAGGGAAACCAAAACAAAAGCATTGCTCTTTTGTTATAGTCATGCCTCTGACATGCTCTGTATGATCCCCATGCAATGTAGTGGCAAGAAGGAAAAGTGATGTGGAAGCCTTAAAGGGCCATGATGTATGAGTGCTCATCTATCCTTGAGCACAAAAAAGACTGGAAATGAGAATACAGGAAAGTGCTAAAAAGAAGAAAACAAACAGATGGTAGAAAATAAAGTGAACAATGAGGGAATGAGCAGAATGGAGGAGGGGTAAGGGAGAATTTTTTTTTTTTTGTGGGTCAGGTTCCCACATTATTTATATACTGCTTATAGATTGATAGAAATAGATGTAAATATAAATATAGACATTGATACAGATATGAAGAGAAGCTAAGCTGGGGAAGTTGCTAAGGGAAGTAGGAGGATGGGAAGAGAGTTAGGGTAGGTAGCAGGGGCACACAAACATAGAAGACACAGGACTGATGGGGAGGTGCTGACACAATGAGAGATGAGGAAGACAATGGATAAGGAGACAGACAGACACAGGAAAGACAATGGTGATTAGGAGGACTGGACAACAAACGGAGTGGACTTAGACATAAGGGGGGGGAAACACCCATGTGGGAAATAGGTTGGGTGTGCATATTCAGTCCCTGCCAGCTACAAGCCAATAGAAGCTTAACTACCGCCCTTGGCTTCCTTACCACTGGGCCATGGTTTGGATGGTAGAGACAGTGCTGGGCAGGGACATGACTCAACAATTCACTATAGGAAAGTCTCTAAACAGCTGATGCGGGCAACAATCCACCTGTCTATAAGAACCCCAGTATTTCCTCCTGCTGCTACCAGGTGACATGGGTGCCACCTCCAGTGTCACTCCCACCTATAATTGATACAGCATCACCTTCCAGAGCAGTGCTAGTGATAGTGCCTACTCCAGATGCTGCATTAGGTGCGGGGTTGACAGTGGCAGCTGGGGACACTGATGTTGAGGGTCTCCATGATAGTGATGTACTTTCTACTTGTAGAATGGATACTGGTCTGGATCCTGCTGCATATAAATGTAAAATAAATAGAGATAAATAAAAAGGAAAACAAATGCACGTGTATAATAGAAAAGATAATGAGAAAGCGAGTGGAGCAGAGAGAAGCATAAAATACAGTGGAAACAAATGCAGCTGAGATGTAAGCTTACTCTGACTGCATCACATTTACTAAAGCACATTGGACAGGAAACATCCACCACACTGTTACAAAGAGGTGGCATTATATAACCTCAGGGGACTTGAATCAACAGTCAGCAGAAGCAACTCATAAGGACAGGGTTTATGTGTGCTGCTATTTCTGCACGTACACTGAAGGGTGAGGTAAAAAATGCAGTAATGTTTTGTGTGACACAAGCATATCTGTATGAAGGGAAAAGAACATTAGCTCTAGATGACTGTTACTGTTGAAGTGGCACCCTGACACCATGTGAAAAAATGGGTAAAAAAGGCTTGTGGATGGTCGGATGGATGGATGGATGGATGGATGGATGGATGGATGGATGGATGGATGGATGGATGGATGGATGGATGGATGGGTGGATGGATGGATGGATGGATGAATACTTACTGTTGGGTCACAAAATCACAAGTGACACACTTGGAAAAATAAACAAGAACCACCAACACCAAAGCACTACAACTAACAACCAAGGGGGAATTGAACCTACAGTCAGTAGCACATACAAACTGACAGGTAATGCATTTATATGTTGAGCTATATCTGCAGTTTTACTAAATCCTGCAGGAAAATATATAAGGTGTTTGTCACACAAGTACAAAAATAAAGAGAAAACATGAATCTCATATCAGTGTTTGGGGCACAGTAGTGAGAAGTTAATTAAACTCCCCCCTATAAATTATCTGTAATGCCACAGTAAGCAGGGAAGGGTTAGGAATAGAACCAGTAACTTATCAGCATATGCATAATAAGTCAAAGGCTCAAGCTGCTGACCCACCTGCATAACCTGACTGAATGTTGTATTTAAAGATGCATTAATATTATCAGTCGAAACATTGATAAAGTCGAGTGAAATTTTAAGCAATGACATGGAAACTGCAGTTAACACTTCATTTCCCATGATATGAGGTATCTGTAGTACTGTGAAGTACAGTAAGCATAAATGTCAGCCACCAATGATGTCAAAATAGTCTGTCAAGTGAGAAGTGAACTTATCTGCAGCATAAGACAATACCAGCAGCAATTTAACATGTTGAGCTACATGTATAAATCCACTGAAGCCTTCACCCAAAGTTAAACGCAGCATCAACCATTCATAGTGTTATTGGGCAATCTGTATAAATCAAGGGTTAATACCTGTCAAATTTTATACAGACAGTCCCTAAATGGGCACTTGCATTATGTAAATTATGGGGTAAATAGCAACAAATATTTCCTAACATCCGTGTTGCAGTTGTAGTAAGATATTTGCACTTGAAACACTTTATCATTATACAATCGATCAGAAACAAATAACAGCACATAACATTGACCTTGTTTGTAGGGTAAAGACTGAACTATAGTTCTTTTGATTATTTGTTGTTATTGTTGGCCCTGCAAAATCATATGTTTCTAAAAATAAAGTACTACTCTGGGCACTTGATAAAGTGACAGCCCTGTGGAAAACTCATACCTACCCTGACTACAGCTATAAGAACTAACAGCATTCTTATCATACATACCACTACCTTCTTTAACAGGTAAACTCACTCTGGCACATCTGTGCAGCTATGTACTTTCTCCAATTGTTTTAGGAGCTGAGGAGAAAGAAATGGGGGGGCAGTAGAAAATTGCGCTGAACATTAGCAGTTTGCATGTAGAGGTAAGCTAGAGGTTACAGACAGTACATAGGTGGTGGGTGTGCCTCACCTCAGACTCTCATTAGCCCAGAGGGATGGGTTACTATAGCAGTGACACCATTGTTCCCCATTAGGGGGAATCCAAATGGCATATCATTAGGGAGGATCTCAATGGCATATGACAAGTCTCAGACCAAGCTTTTCCAGGCATATACTTCATACTGAGGACGTTCATATCCCTCATCCTGGAGCCTTTCCTTATAATTCTGATACAGTAAGCGCAGGAATATTTTTTATTTCCTTAACATACTACCTTTGTGCTCAGAATTCATCAGTAGTGCTTCTCTCAGATGCCATAGTGATACCTATAACAAGTTGCATAGAGAAATATTTGAAAATCCTTGGTCACTCCTGCTTTCATATGTGCCAACTGCTGCACAGCTGGGGTCAACTCATCTCCAAGATGTGTTCAGAAAATCCCAATATAAATAATGTATGAAGTGTTTGACCATAGCAGTTTGAGGTGTAAAACATGGTAGCCCAGTTTCTTGGTATATACTGGTAGTGGACTATGGATTACAGTGACTCAACTCAATATGCATTGTCTGGAATTACAGATATCCCCTAGAGGCATGAACTGAACTGTGCATGTGCAATGCTGCATGCAGGTGCCCAGTGAGTGTACAATGCTGCATAGAACTTAGAATAAAGTTTAGTCAGTATGCATGATGTGAAAACTGAACAATTCAGAAATATGCATTGATTCCTCATTTTCATAATCATCTCACTCATTCACCTGCGTTAACCCAATAAAAGTAAGAGGGGAAGCATTGATACTCATCATGCTTCAGAAACAAGCCATGAATCAGCAATATTATTACAGAGCTCAACACTGACCACTTTGGAAAATGTGGTGGACTGTGATAAACACTTTGGGAACTGTGGTGGACTAATACAGAGTACAACAGTCAATTTGTTTAACACACAGGTATTACAACCCCAGACTGAATCACTTGCACAGGTGATCTGAGGAAGTGCAGATAGGTGTGTTTCCCCTTAAGCTTCACAATCCTGCACAGCAATTATACAAACTTCAAGTACTTATACTAAAGTAGAGGACATTATCTCAAATATTAATGAACTACATGAGGTCCAAAGGTACCTGGACACAATACAGCAATGGTCAGCTCATATTGGCATACAATTCATTGCCAAGAATTTCATGATGATGTATCTTGGCAACAATAATACTTGTTACTCATATGCTTTAGACAATGAGATTTTAATGGCAGTCACCCAGGTCAGAGATTTGGATATCTTGGTTGACTCTTATCTAAAATCTGAAGTCCATATAAATGTTGTGCCGGGAAGATGGCATGAAATATTGAAGGACATTATGAGGAGATTTAGCAGCAGGGATGGAAAAGGTTTGATTCCTTTATTTACCTCTGCAGGCAGGTCCTTCATAGAATATTGTGGTTATTTCTGCTCTCTTAGTATATCAGAAGTGAAGATGCTTGAACAAATAAAAAAAAACATCATTTATCAAACAGATCTCTGGGATCAATCAAATCAGATACAAAAGAAGACTAGAAATCTATCATTACATTCCACTGGTTACAGATTTTTAAGGGGGTGCTTAACTCTGGTTTTCAAATGCCTAAAAAATAGATAATGGATGCCATCTTGGGTATGTCCTTCTCTAGTCATTATATCAAATAGTCAAATTATGGTCATACTAGAAAGAGCAATTTGTTTGTAAAGCTTCTTGAAGTGCAAACAGCAGTTAAGAGCTCCTACTTTCATTATGGAGCTGAGAGATCATGGAAATCACTGCCAAAGCATATGTGTGCTGCTGTGAGCATGGAGCTTATTAAGTGTTTAATAGATAAATGTTATAAGACGTATCTGTTTCTTGAAGTGCAAACATCAGTTAAGAGCTTCTGCTTTCATTATGGAGCTGAGAGATCATGGAAATCACTGCCAAAGCATATGTGTGCTGCTGTGAGCTTGGAGCTCATTAAGTGTTTAGTAGATAAATATTATAAGAAGTATCTATATTTACCTCAGGTATCATTTGTATGCACCTCAGGTATCGTTTGCATGTTCCTCGGGTATCATTTGTATGTACCCCAGGTTTCTTTTGTATGTACCTCAGGTATTGTTTGTATGTACCTCAGGTATCATTTGACTAACTGTTAAATGGCCCACTTGAGTCTGGATAACATAACACTGTACATGAACATTCAACATATATATGATAATGGGCTTTACTTACTCAGGTGTTGTACTTAGCTATATTCACAGGTGATTCTTTACCTGGCATCACCACTGTGGAACAGCCACTACCTGAGGTTGAAGGACATGATGCCACTAAGAATGATGGTGGGCATGCATTGGCACAATCAGGGTATGCAATGTGCATGCTGGACATAGGGAATATGATCACTGCATCCCCTACACATTCCATGGACATAGCCTCTATGCTTGCAATCTCCCAGGAAACATACACCGTACAGGGAAGGACAGATTATTGGGAACACCATCACTCAGGAATGTGCAAACACTCCACAATAGACACATATCTAGAAATGACAGTGCATCTGTTGGGTAGGGGGAATATACAGAGGGGCATAACTTTCAGCCTGTTAGGATAATAAATCTAGACAAAGCCAAAAATAATGGGGGAACAAAGGCCCAAAAGTAGTGCCAAATTTTATATACTGCTCATATGAACTCAAAAAATTACTAAAATGAAACGGTTTGTGTTACAATGTATTTTCTGAAGGATGTAAAGTCTGAAGCTCAGATGGATCATAGGATCTACCTTTATTGAATTATCACTTGTGACACAGGCAAATGCACATTTATATAAAGGTAATCAAACTGTATTAACAAGTTCACTTTTACAAATATCATACTTCACATATATTGCTATATATCATATAAGCTAAGCAACAGTAGATAAATTATTCAATTCCTGCCCTTTTTTCCCTTTATTCAAACAAGAAATATCCCTATTAAACCATCACTCATGACACAGGCAATCATACATTTATATAAATCAAAACAAACCTCACTGACATAATTCTAGTTGCAACCCTTCTACACCACAAACCATACTGGAACACTCCCAGATGCAGACTTTATACATCACTTATAATCTACCCAATCATTTTCAGTTAACATTACATAGCTCATTTAAGACCTGCCTTCTTTTAAACCTCATTCCTCCCAGTATGTATTTTTTCCCACAATTCCCATTTTCCTATGTAGTTTGCCCCTACCCTTTTCTAAAGATCTCAGTTCCAGTTGTTTTACCTCTATTATTATATTCACTACTTCTAGTATAGTTGGTTTAGATTTTGATTTCCATTTTCTAGTAATTGCTTCTTTGACAGCCACTGTAATTAGACACAGGAAGGCCTTACCATGTCTAGCAATTCTGATTCTGTATCATAGCTCAGAAAAATCATTTCTCTCTTCACAGCTATCTGCCCACCCAGCATCTCCGGCAGTATATCTTGTAGTGAATCCTTAAAGTCCACCAACTTACCACACTCCCAGAAAATATGTTCCCAGTTGTTTCTGTCGTCCCCATCACACCTCCAAAATTCACTGTCTACCTAAGGAAAAATTCTCTGTAGTCTTCTTCTTTTGGCTGTTCCAATTAGGGGTCGCCACAGTGGATAATCTGTTAACATTTCTTCCTATCCTCTGCATCTTGCTCTGTCACATCAACCACCTGCATCTCCTCTCTCACCACCTCCATAAACCTTATCTTGGGCCTTCCTCTTTTCCTCTTACCTGGCAGCTCCATCCTTAGTATCTTTCTCCTAATATACCCAGCATCCCTCCACAGCACATGTCCAAACCAATGCAGTCTCGCTGAGCTGACCCCCTAATATACTGATTCCTAATTATGTCCATCCTCATCACACCCAATGCAAATCTTAACATCTTTATCTCTGCCACCTCCAGCTCTGACTCCTGTCTTTTCGTCAGTGCCACCGTCTCCAACCCATATAAAGTAGCTGGTCTCACTACGCTCTTGTAAACCTTCCCTTTCACTCTTACTGGTACACGTCCATCACAAATCACTCATGACACTCTTCTCCACTCTGCCTGTACTCTCTTCTTCACCTCTCTTCCACACTCACCATTACTCTGAATTGTTGATCCCAAGTATTTAAACTCATCCACCTTCACCAACTCTACTTGGGGTATAAAAATATCTATGTAAACATTTCCAAGCAAAAATCCTCAATCTTCTAGATTTTGTTGCATATTTGGAAGACATACATATATCCTCCCATTGTTTATTTGTGAATTCTTTATCCAATCTCTCTTCCTAATCCTTTCTAACCTTCTCTCACTGATTCTTACAGTTATCATGCCATATTTTATATATTCTGCTAATTATTCCTTTTTTAATGGCAGCTTCTGTTCTAGATTCTATTAAAAAGTCTACCAGTGCTGGTTTTTCATTTAGGCTACCCTCTTTCTTTCTCTTTGCCTATACTCTGATATCAATCCTGGATAGCGAAGCCAATCTCTAACCTGCAGTCCAAATAAATTCTTAGTGTCTTCCCAATGTATAGTATTTTTTGGTAAATTCAGTCCTCACTGATCTGCCAGAAAACCACATTTTTTATGAGGAACAGACCAAAAGTATAAGACAAAAATCTGGACATTCTGCGAAAATCTGGATGGTTGAGAGGTATACAGAGAAGTGGGTACTGGGTCTCAGTGGAGACATGGTTATCACCCCTCCCTGAAGTTGATGTGTCAGTGGCCACAAACCAGTGTATATGCAGGGACATCATGAAGGCAAAGTAGAGATGGCTGGAGTGATGCAGGGTGCTCTGGATGACCTCCATGAGTGCATGTCCAGCATGTGTGACTGCTTTGACTGAGTAATTTACTTATATTCCTGGTACTAAAAAGTGTGAGGTGTCATTCATAATACTGTTGCACTTGCACATCTAAAGTTAGTGATCATAGTTGCCATGAATGAGGTAATCCATGCTCATGCAGTGCTAGCACATCCACTGCTGCATCTGTTATGGAGGTATTTACACACAGGAGAGAAAATCCCCAGAGTTGTGGCAGTTGTGGTAATAGAATATCTGGTCATGCAGCATGCCAAAATCTAGCCAGGGGTGTAGTACAACCTGTGCTACTCCTAGCAGAAGCAATACCCATGGGCAGGTGCATACATGGGCTGTTCATCCACTTACAGTGCATGCCCTGGATCTGTCCACTACATTGACATACAGAGCTGCATCTACTGCTGAGGCTCTGTCCCACCAAGCACACATAGTCGCACTACCACTGGTTAGTATGTTACATACAAACACAAATGCACACACTTTCACAAGGGGTGGGCCTCTGAAGCACTGCTTCTTTTATGACTCTCCTTTTATCACAGCTCATGCACACATCTGCACCCGTTATCTTATATCTCCTCCACACTCACACATCTGCCTGTAAAAGGCATCCACACATCTGCTACTTCATCCACCTGTACAAATGATATCTGTTCCCTGCCCTATGCATGTTGTTACTTGGGCTACATCTGTCTGATAGACACTGTGGCCAGCCTTTAAATGGATGAGTACAGTCTATAGTTTGATTTACATGCATCATTTTTAATGTAGTGTATCTGTTGTACTAAGTTTTCTTAGGGACCTAAGCTCTGTGTGAGCCACTGCCTCTTTGTCAGTACCAAAGAATACTGTGTCTGGTGCAGGCAAATATGAGTCTGTAATTGGGTGGAGACTGCAAATATACCATATGCAAATGTATATGGGTCGATTATGCAACCCAGCACCCCGATATGGTCTGTACAGATCACACATATTCCCATCCATTAGGGGTTAAATGTGTACACCTGCTTTCCAACTATTAATGCATGCTTCCCATACTATCTCTGTCATGCATAAATTTCATGCATGTATGTTAAACTGTCACTACAGTCTTTTGTGACACTCTACCTATATTACCAGGTCGGACTTTGTAACCAAGCGATCTTTAGGCACAAATCAGTCAACCAGCACACAGCAGTGGCTCAGTAGGTCAGTGGGATAAGAAATAGATATGTTGTTCATTTTTGTACAAACAGACCAGGGTTTGAATCCAGGGACCGGCACTAAGATGTATTTATAGTAACAGACAAGTAGTCTTGACTATTTGTACAAATTGTCATGTAGTGTTAACAGATATTTTCTCCACAGGGCTTACAGGTAAAGAAATGTTTGTAGTAGCTGTATGAGGGGTATAATAATAAACTGTGTCCAGATGTACTAATGTGTAAACAGCAGTGCTCAACAAGTTGATAAGACTCCATTAAATAAAATGTCAGGCAGCATTTGTATTCTAACTGAATTAGACAGATTAAATGTTCCACTGTTGTTACAGCTGTATGCCTGGTGTGTCTGTGAATGTGTGCCGATAGTCCAACCCGATGCCTACAGATGACAGCAGGATAGGTATAAATACCATGCACTGTGCCCGGTGCATATCTCTAAAGTGTCACACTGTCATTGCTAGTGATCACTGTTGCCATTAATCTTGGACACAGATATAACTCTATTTGAAGTATGCCAGAAGCACACTCACACAACATCAGTGCAGGGTACACCTTGTTAGTCATGTATGTTATGTACCTATAGCTTTTACAGCTTGGCCCATACCATTCCATGTCGACAGCTTGAGAGGTATGTATGTGCTACAGAAGCTTTAGGGCACATGTAGATGTAAAGTAAGGGCAGACCTGTAGAGTATTGAGCAGTAGTGTTGCAAAAAATATAGCCTATACAGTTGTTAATGGAATGTTTTTCCCTCCCCTCACCCCTTATCTGCATCACAAATTATTATTGTTTTACTACGGGTATGATTTCATTTCCACATATATTGTTCACAAAACCTAATGTTGGGCCTTGAGTTGTATTACTGGTTATATATTTCAGTGGTTGCATACTAACATACCCTGTTGAAATTCCACCATTATTGGCCTTTTGCCATTACTGTTACTGATATGCTGTTACAATAATGACTCTTATTCCATTTATGCCTGTGTTCCTTATGCTCTGCAGTTCTATCTGGGTTAATTGGAACACCCATGTATGCTGTTATAACTAACATTGAAATGTTTTGTTCATGACGAACTAGTACACTTTGACAAACCTCAACACCATAGCACGTTTGGGTAGGCTGATCCCAGCTGATCCACCTGCCCCATCTCATCTGGCCATGGCACAAGGTCCCAGCATATCTGGGACCCAACCTGTGCCTCCTCCACTTGTCCTGCACCACCCTCGGGTGGAACTGCCTCAGGGTTGGAGCTCATCGACCCCCAGGTGTAGGAGCAGAGAGGGCCCTGTCACCCAAAACCAGTTTTCAGGGTTGCTGCACAGGGTCATCCAGTGGAATTTGGATGACCGACTGTGTCGGACAGAAGGCAGACTGGCACACCTTTAGGGGTGGGTTGGCTCTGGTACCCAGCTCCCAGCACATGCACCTTTAGGGCCATGAAGGGGCAGTGGTGACTGCTCATGTGTGGGGACCTCAGTTCCACTGTTTCCATCTGGGGGCACTTGGTCTTCCCATTCCCAACCACCCTCCCTGTCCAAGTGTTTACCCCCCTCATGTGTCTTACGCTGCCCCTGTCCGCTGTTGTCTGTCTTGTCTATCTGCAAATGCAACCTCTCCTACCCAACTTATCTCCCCAAATGTATCTACAACCCCTACCCAACATTCCACTCTCTCCTTAAAAGAAAAAAAAAGTCAGGCATCTGTCCCACAAAACAAATGTTGTCCCATACATAGCTCTCCATTTTGCCCCCATGTACACTGGCATCAAGCAATCATCGCAGCAATGAATCAACCAAGTTATGTTGCCCACACCCCACCCTGTGGGATATGAGGCTCCAAATTCCAAATTGTCCACAACATACACAGCTGTTGTAGAAGAAATGGATAGCTATAGTCCTTTCCTACACATGTCCTGCACATCCCTACCTGCCTTTCATATTGTTTTCCCCCACTTGCCCCCATTTCACCACTTTCCTATCACCCCTTTTTTCTTTTTTTTTTTTTTGGAAATTGTGTGGGTTTAAGCCGGGTTAAGTGCCCTTGAGCATAGTGGAGCTGTGCGCAAACCCATGCAAACCTGCTTAAAACTGCTAAAATCACCCTATCTGATTCAGACACTGTTCTGCCCAGCAACAAAATAAACAGCACTGGCAAGTCTCGAACCCAGGACCATATCATGTTGCACAGTCATGTAACATTAGGGAAAAAACACACCACTGCCAAGTATTGAACCCAGGACTTTCTACACTACAATCAGAACAACACACCACTAGGCCATCTCCACTTTGGGTAATTGCTACTGCTTTTGTAAATATATCATGCAGTACAGTCATGTAACATTAGGGAAAAAAGACACCCCTGCCACATATTAGCCCCAGGACCCTCTGAACTACACTTCACTGCAGTGCACCAGTAGGCCAGCTCAACTCTGAGGAATTACTGTTGTTGTTATCCTGAGTACCAGTGGCACTACTTCTACAGATAATGTGATAAATGACAGCGTACTTGGGCCTGTGATGCAAACACTGAACCAGTACACAGCCAAAGACATGTTGATGGCTTGACAGGAGGCCTACAATATCAGGTACAGCTGACAACTGCACAAACTGTTGCAGAATGCCCACAGACATGTCACCTATGTATATCATGGTTGTCATCAAAACTATTCTGTGTGCTGACATACTGGCAAGGCAGTGCAGATTGATTTTACAAAAGCATGACAGACAGGTTAGTGTCGCACATCATAGCCATCTAAACACACACATTCATGCCAGTCCTGTGTAACACACTGTATGCATGTATATATGTCTTGCAACTACACCTCCCATAATAATTACTCACTAGGTCAATCTGTAACATCCCTAGTATGTCTCACATCTGGACACCCACAGTTCAGGGCCACAGTTCAGTCTGTTGCATGACAACTACATGCTTGACAATACAACCTAGAAATAACTGAACCCTGCAATGTCCAGCAGACCTGGTTGCTGCTACCACAGTCACTGCTACCCATAGTAGCACATCAAAGGCCATCAGGGTGGGACACATTTCACAAATATGAATATGTGTCCTACCAATCTTTGGATGGCACTATTATGTAGCATATGTACCAGAGACAAATGCTTCACCTGGACTGTTAGGGGTAGCCTCAACCTGGCCATGCTGTGACACCATAGCTGACACCGCTCCCTCACTGACAGTACCAGCTTGCTGTCCCCCACTGTCTTCACAATCCCTGTTCTGACTCCTAGCCAGAATGCAGCAGCTGCAGCCTGCTACACATGCAGCAGTATGTCCAACTACCTGTTACAAAACTAAAATACGTCCCACACACCTAGAACAAGGCATGCACACAACACCCATACAAAAATAGTTGGAGGGATGCTCAGGTGAAAGGAACAGGTGTCACAGTCTCCCCCTACAAACATACACAGCTGATAGACCAGCATCAACTGCAGCAGCATGCACATTCAGATGAAAAGGATGTATGACACTCACATCTGCCTGTCTCCTTAATGACCCCAACACACATTGTTAAACAGTACACTGGTACAGAATCTGAAAGTCTGTTAACAATGGCCAAACATAGCGTGCAAAACTGTGGACATAACACATCAATCCAAACAGTGGACAGTATTTCTATCTACCCTCTGTGATGCTGTAGCTCCCGCACCTCAATAATGTCCTCCTCACAGACCAGGAAAAGGGGCAAGGCCTACATGAAGGCCTCAATTATAGTACTATGTTGCCATGCCATTGGCTAATGGAAAGGCAACCTAGCTGTTCTGAATGCAATTAGCAAGTTGGAGTCACAGATTGACTGGTGCACAGGCAATCATCTGTTCATGAGCATTACCTACAGAAGGCAAGCTGCTGCCTATGATAAACAGGTCTGACACTTCCTTCGTGAAGACAGACTGCAATTCTTTACAATACTACAAGTGGATTTCTTCTCACAAAGGACTACAGCACTATACCAGGTATGTCATGGAATTAAGTATGTAATGGAATGCAGATAGGGGGAGGCAGTCATGGGAAATAGGAATTTACACAGTAGGTCTCAACAACATTTCCTGGACTGATGTTGCTGGTAGTCTGCTGTCCAGCACCTATGGCCATCCCTTATGGCTCTGTCTGCAGTGACATAGATCACAGCTCTGGCCCCTGAGTCACCCCAGCAATGGTTACCTGACATATGACTGCTACTGGATTGTCTGTTGTACAATACTGACATTAAGTATTGCTGGATACAAGCTGTCATATCATATCATGCATGTCAGTGAGCCCCTCTCAGTCTGTGAATGTCATACAGGCTTAGTTCAAAGGTTATCCATGTGTCCCTGACCATTCCTGACATACTCTGGCTAGGTCACTGTGTACTCCACAACTGTATCTCATTGCCTGACACCTATGGCTAGCATACCTGGTGATCCTCTGCAGCAGGACAACAGGTTATAGGTTCCAGTATTGCGAGGACAGTGGCTCTGCCTCAGCAGCAGTGTATACATTTTGAGCATACAATGTAAGGGAGTGAATACAGTGCCAGATATTCAAGTACCATTACTGTGTTCCCAGGGGTCTGGCATGTCACAGACACATTCCCCAGTCTCTTTGGACAACCATCACATATTGTCCAAATGGTGTCTGGAAATACACATTTGTCTGGCAGGGGGTCTACAGCTATCAAGCACATGTACACATTCTACAAAACATCTTGGTACTGCAGATGTCAGACACCTATGAGAAGGACACCCTACACCACATATGCACTGCTCTCAGTTACTGTGTAGCACAGATGTTGCTGAAATGTCCACATGCACTTGTAGTATCAGTCACCTATTTTTCGAATGTAGGCTGGATGACATGGTACTGTAATGTTGCCCATAGGAGACATCCAACAGTCGGTGACAGTGATGGGTGTGGACAAATAACAACAGTCTGTCACAGCACTCAGGCCATATCTAGTATTCCTGGTACTATAGGAGGTTACTAGGCTATGGACCCTGAGAAGCCATATGCCTAGTCCAGATGTTAGCCCATGTGTATGCAAGGCAGAACCTGATGCCCCTGTCCAATACAAACACAGGTGCTATCCCAAGGGTGTATGTGCAGTTAACCATCCAGTTATCCAGGTTATGCCTACAAAGGTGTAAATAGCTACCCTGCCTGATGTGGACAGGGTGCCCATTCCACCACAGGGTGATTGTGTGGGACATACATCTGAGCTGCCAACAAGCCCAGGTCATATCACATACCAGGCTGAGGGCATGTGTGTGCTAACAGAGTGGAGCATGACTTGCACTCGTGCAGCAGTCCAAGCAATGTGGAGTCCGTGATTGCCTTGCATACCACACTGAGGTCACCCCTGAGAAGTATGTCTGAAACCAGATAGATGGTTGGCCTTGTAGCCTATCAGTGTATGCTAGATGTTTGATGCCCTCTTATTCCCTGATGGGGAACCTCTGTGATGTCCCCAGGTGCTGCATGTGCTGTGTGATTTCAATGATAAACAGGGAGTTATACACATTAATGGTCCTCATTGAGGGTATACGGGGATGTTGATAACATACCCTTATGTATGACATGGGCCTTGTAGAATGTTTAACTTAGAATGGAAGCAACATTGTGTTGAAATGTCATGTTGCCAAAGACCTGCGCCAAGTACCATCATGACTGATTGCATGCCTAGGATCCTGTTAGTACTGTGATAATATGTGGCTACATCACTCTCCCCATAGGGGTTCACACTGCATGTCCTGGTATGCAGCCTGAGGCCATGTGTCTGGCAACAGTCATGTATCTGTGTAAGACTCTCCTAGGCAGATGTCCACATCACTAGGGAATCCAGTTTATGGCACACAGCATGCAGTCATCTGCAGACATCGTCAGACATAGGCTAATGGCTGTTACATGCACCTCAGATGTGTACATCATACATAACAGAGGCCCAAACACAGAAGAACAGGTTACACACCTAGTTATGGTTCAACCACTTGAGATGGATTGCCCTATGTGGAATAGGTTGGTTGTGTCAGCGCACCGGTGTGCTGCCTCTATAGTAACATGTGGTGTGAATCATACTTGGGAGTGTTATATCTATAATGGCCACGTGGATTATACTGTCACAGAGTTTGCCCAGGTCAAGATAGGCAGTTTGCACTGTTACCCCCTCCACGGCTTTGGGGACTGTGTCATAGAGGTCAACCATGTATAACAGACATGAACCCTTCCTTGACAAAGCCTAAGTGTGCATAATGGAGTGTGGGCAGGTCGCCGATGTCCTTGTTAATGGTGTTCACCATAAACTGTGCTATGGCCTTGCAGAACAGCCTAGTTAGCCTTCTGGGTCTATCATGTGACTGAGTGGGGGACACCCCACCTTACTGTAAAGGGGTGATAGTGGTAGTCCATTGAACGAATGGGACAAAGGGGGTAGTCAGTTATCCTTTGAATATGGTTCCTTATGGTGTTGCAAGGTTATGCTTGGGGTCTTGTAGAATGCATCCTATGATATGATAGGCTCCCATGGCAGATGTATACCATGACTATCACATGGAAGTGGTGACCTGTTCCCTACATATAGGAGATGGGGGAGGTACTGTGGCTATCCTGATGTACTGATGGGGAACACGGAGGGGCAAAACCTACACCAACTCTGTCAGGCATCCAGTATGCTATACCAATAGCACTGGTATAGCTGGTGTCCTTGAGAACCACAGGTGAGCAGCTGAAGGTGCTTCCTGTGCTGTTGCAGACATATGTGCAGTAGGGGAGATGACTGTCTGTAGTGGATGTAGACAATGTAAGCTCTGTGTTTGTTGTGGAGGTTTACAGGACTGATCCCATTGTCATGTACATGCTAAGGAGACATTGCTCCAAAATAGGCAACTGCCCCTACTTTGTCTCGGACAGCAGTATGTCATCCCTATTATGGTCAGTATGTATTGCACATGTCCACCAGACAGGTGTACATATCCTAGCAGAAGATGATCTAGGCCTGTTGGGTATACCTGACAACATGCATTTATACAAATGCACATATAGCTCTTCTGTGTATGTGTGGATATTGGTGCTAGTCTTTAATAAGAGGTTGCTGGCTGCGAGGCTGTGTATACCCCCCCCCCCGGAGGATGTATTCCACATTGGAGGTGTATGTATGGCTGACCCTAGCTAGATGGGTAATGTGGGAAATGGTGTCTGCAAATGTGATTGCATGATGGCTGCTTTGCCATGGGGGATGACACTGTAGGGATGCTGCAGTGGTAACCTGTGTTGTGTAATATCAACTGCAATACACCTTCACCTCATGTGAGAGTAGCCCCTGGCTGCACCAAGGTGTTTGTACATCCACTGTTGATGCCTTTCTGGCCATTTGTGTACTGGCATTGCTATGTCTTACAATGTATATTAGGGTCGTTCAACTGACCCAGGATCAGGGTACAGACCGTACTCATAATATAGTTGATGAGGTCCATATAGGTAGAATGGGTTTCCTGGTCACTGTGGTGGCTGGTAGCTAGCTGTGATTTGAAAAGGTTTGTGCTGGCAATGGTGGAGATGTGTATGTGTCTTATATATATGGAAACCCCATATCTCATGGCATTACTGGCTACACTTTGGCTTTTGCATGTACGATAGGATGGTTGACCATGTAAGGCTGCAGTGCTCTCTGCAGCTTTGAACCTTGGTCTGTGTGACTGCACAGATGTCTGCAGTTCCCAAGGTTAGGACTTCTTGCAATGAGGGCAAAGTCATGTGTACACCTCTAGCATTTAGGAACATGGCCTTCAATGTGTGCTGCACTGACATTTGTATGTTGGTAATGATAACTTCATCACTTTTACTAATGGAGTCACTATGGGGCTGGCGGGAACCACTACCAGATGCATGAAGACCAGTGAAGACAGACGGAGGCCATCTTCCACAGAGCATCATGGTCTGTTTACCATATCATCCCAGACTCACAGGTACTGGAACCCCTGGAATATCACAGGATAAATGTGCATATGTTAAATACAATCATTCCTTGATTGTATTACAGTATTGGTCTGGGTGACAGCATAATGCTGGGTAAGGCTAGGGACATATAAATCAAAAAACAAACAGGCCAGCACTAAATTCCACCAAAAGAACTTTTAATAAAAAAGTATATGGCCATGAATACCCATGAATGACTGTACAAAAAGACTGATACCCAAATATATATATATATATATATATATATATATATATATATATATATATATACACACACACACATCACAGCCCAATAGTGCACCACACAATTATCCAATCACAGTTGTTCATTGAGTTCTGGAGAAAATAGGCCACCTAATGTAATTATCCACATTCTTTCTTTATAATCCAAAAGAGAATGTAAGTTTTCTTTAGAGGTGTTTGGTTTATATATTCTATCTATAACTGTTAAATCTAAGCCTAGCAAAAGGATGTAATACCTGATGTTTATATAGAGCATTTGTGTTTCTATGACATTTAATGTCACTCATATGTTCTGATATTCTAAGTTTAAATCTGCGAGAAGTTTGCCCGACATAAAAAGCAGGGCAAGTACAATTTACCAAATATATCACCCAATCACTACTACAGTTTCCAAAAACTCTTATATCATATACTTTGGGACAATTAAAGGACGTGAATGAGCTTTGTTTAGGGACCATATTGCAAAACCTGCAGTGTCCACATAGAAAACTGCAAATTACTGGACTTCCTAATAGTGTAGTTTGCAAACTGTTATGTACCATTTTACCCTTTTTGTAATAGTTAAACCAGCCCCCAAGATTTTTTCCCCTTCTATATCCAAACCTGCATCTAGAAGGCAAAAACTGAGGTAATCTCTCTTCCATATATAAAATGCCCCAATGTTTATGTATAATATCTTGTAGGTGTCTGGTATTGCCCCCAAATTCCATAATAAATCTACGACAAGAGTCAGATCTCAAACTTTTATCTTTATATGAAAGAGTCTGTTCTCTGTTAATTTCATGGACCTTCTTACTGGCTAAATCAGCATCATATTTCTGATAGCCTTGATCATAAAATCTGCAGGCCATATCATCTGTCTGAATATTGTAACTCTCTGCAGTAGAGCATATTCTTTTTAGTCTTAAAAATTGAGACTTAGGGATATTCTTAATAACATGGGGAGGGTGACAACTGGAGACATATAGCAAATTATTAAACTGGGGTTATTTCCTATAAACATTGCTACTTAATGTATCATCTTTTAGTACTTTAACCTCTACATCTGAAAAAGTCACATTCTCTCGATGGTAATTTAATGTAAATTGAATTCCCCATCTAAGGTGCACAATATCCAACCCTTTTCCAACGGTATATTATTTATGATACTTAGAAATTGTGTGGTGTCTTGAATCCACGCTCTAACATGTGTCAACAATGGATTCAAATATTTTGTCAAATATTAAGGAGCCTCGCCCCAACACTATAAGTCTACCTGGAGGTTTTTCATAGTTTTTATGTATTTTGGGTAGCATATAAAAATTTGTTTGGCAGGATTCAGTACCATAAGATGGTATTTTTCATGCTTGGATATAATGCCTTCTTCACAAGCCAGAGTTAAAGAATTGTCATTTTCAGCTTTGAAAATATTAGTAGGATCCAAATCCATACTTTGGTAATATTGTTGATCTGAAAGTTGACAAATGGCTTCATTATGATACATATGCCAATCCCAGATGACCACTGCTCCCCCTTTATCCACCTGGTAAATAACTACATCCTTATTCTTACTCAAACTACATAAAAAGCCCTGCATTCTTCCCTGGTGATATTATCCTGAAAATGTTCTACATTTTTAATATTCAAAAAATGTAATTCTTTCAACACCAAATTTTGAAAAATAGCTACATGTTTGTTCATGGGAGGTACAAAATTGAAAGTCATAAACCTGAAATTCTTTAGATTTTCAACATAAGGCTCAGTATCTGCAAAATATAATTTTAAGTTTAATTTATGCCAAAAAGCAATGAAATCTTGGGCAAAAGAAAATTCTGACACCATGAACTTGGGGACAAAACCCATACCTTTATTCAACAATTTCTGTTCTACTTATGTGAGTTCCAAAGATGAAATATTGTGAACATTCAAACAGTCGTCTATTTGCATGTTAACACTGCCAACATGGCTTCCAAACTTGTTCCTGTTTTCTCTATGTTTCCTCCCTCCTTGCCTGGATCTCCTAAAGGGAAACTAACATTATCCTTTTTGACAGGTGGAGAATTATGTAAAACTGTTCCTTCACTATCTGTATTGGAAGAAAATTCAGCCCCTGTCTGAAGTGTCACAGCACGTGTCACCCAATGCATGTTTCAGTCCATCATGGAGGCACAGGCACATTGTGAATGGTATACCAGATGGATGTTCAGGGTCATGGGTACAACACTGCCTGGCATGCATGCTTCCCTCCATGGCACTGGTGATGCCTTACATCATTTCACTGATGTAGTGGATAGATGGTGGGATGAGACATTGTCAGTCTTTAACTGTGAAATGTCTGTGCTTGAACATGTGGTGAGAGTAGGGAGTCAGACACATGGATGTAGGTCAACAACAGCATCAGTTGAGAGCCTATGAGGCCATGCCCAGTCACACTCCTGTAGTGGCAGTGCCACCAGCACTACTGAAGGGGGTGTTGTCCACAGCACAATGTGTCAGGCCATGGACACATGGTCCTGGGTGGTCCTGTGAGGGACACAGACCCAGCAGACACCGGTCACCATCAGGAAGTAGTACCACATCTGGCCTTGGGCGTGGTGGTGCCAGTGTCACTCCTGACAGAACCAGTTCCAGTGTTCATAGCTAGAGACGGTGACCTGTACATCCTGCCATGTGTGGTCCACAGTTGTCCAACATACCCTCATGTAGGGCTAGCACATGGCTTGACTGTGTGCATGCACACACTCACACATCACTGTCACATGTAGGTCACTGACAGACACACACAGCTCCTCTCCATGGCTCAGCTGACCAGCACCCCTCTAGAGACACACACATGATATCAACTGCATGGCACAGCCTAGGCCTTTGGCAGCCCAACACCACACTCTGTGCATGTGATAATACCTGTGACACATTCCTGTTATCCATACCATTGATGCAGGGACATGCTAATATGTGTTTGATGCACAGGGTGACTATAGTACAGGTAATGGCAGTTTGTAGTGTAGTAGTGTTATGCCCTGTAAGGTGCTGCCTGCTGGCAATTGTCATGCATACACTTCAAAGTGTATGTACCTTTGTGCCATGATGCTTTATGGCTTTTAGTACTGCTGACTGATTGTTGTTGCACAGACCTTATTCTGTTTAGGCTGCAGGTGTCTGTGTGTCTAACTTGTGATGAGCTGCTGCCATTATGGGAGCTGAGGATAGCAGAGTGGCAACACAGAGACCTTTTCATTGCCAAGGTATGGTTGTATATGTGCATGTTTATCTAGGTCCGTATGTGTGGAAAAGTGTTTGAGTGACAATGGGGGCAGAAAGCATAACCTTGCATGCATACCCCTTGACACAGCATGCTACTCTTGATACATGTCACCTGGGAATTCCATAGGGTCACAGGTTCATAGGTCCAGAGGAGTACTGGCCCTAGGTCCCTTACAAGCCTAGCCATTTCTTTATCCCCGACAGAATCATTGATCAGCATCTGTCACCCATGGCATTGCTGGACACAGGTTGGACCCCTGTGACAAATGTTTTGTTTTTTTTCCCATCCACTCAGCCTTGAAGCAGTTGATGAGGACCTGCATGGTACTGTGTTTGACATGTTTGGTGGGGTGCATTTGTGAGACAGGACAGCCTCTGGGTGACAAACCTGTCTCTCCATCAGGTGTCTTTGCTGTGCCATATGTGATTCAGGCCTGTCGTGCTGGTAATGTGCACAGAGTTATACTGTCATATATGGGGCAGCTGTTGAAGGGCTAAGCCCAACATTGCCATCTAGGCATGCCACAGCCCACCTGTGGACAACCTGACTGATATCCAGTGGAGCAGTACTGATTCGAGGCTGTCTGCATGGAACAGGTGTTGAAGGCCATGGATAACCTTTCTGGGTGTTAGCATCACCTTTACAGTTGCTGGAGATGTCTGCATAGGTACATAGCAGACCGGCCATGCTGCTAATGTAGTGTTGAACTGACTGAGGACTATACAGAGGTAATGTCCACCTTTTGTCTGGATGCAGTCCCTTTACCTGTGTGGTAAACCATGTACAAGCCTTTTCTGATCACTGCCACTACTTGTTGCCTGAATGCAACAGTGTTATCATCCTGGGTACCCAGGTCTGTCATCGCAGTCTGTGTGTTTATAGGTTTGCCATTAATGTGGGAAATAGTGGGGCCATGTCCTTGCCATATGGTATGCTGCTACTGTTGTCTGCATTCAGCTTGTGGCCAGCACCTGTGTGACCCCATTGCAGTGTGTTAACAGCAGTTTGTGGGTCAATGACAGACAGCACACTACTTACATATGTGGGTGGTGGCAGTTAGCATTCATGCCTAGATACATATGGGTCATTGGGAACAGCAGCTACTCACAGGGCCTCTACAAGTCTACATATTGTATATACATAGACAACACAGATTGGTGTTGCCACCTTATCAAATGTGGACTGTGGGACATGTCTTGTAATACCGTGACAGTTGGCAGGACATACAATACCCATGGCATGTGCAATAGACAGGAATTTCTTGGGTTTACTAATATGGCAACTCCTTTGTGTGACATTGGCTTAGCTTATGCTATTTGTCATAACATTAAGGTGCTTCTGATGTGCATTAACTGCTTTATGCAACTAGTACACAACTTTAGGAAATGTTTGTTGTCATACACTCTGGGGACCTCTGTATTGTTTGAGTTGTTTTCACATGTCACACCTGGCTAAACATGGACTGCAACCTGCATGGTGGTAAAGATGGTGGCCATACCTCTCACCTCTACATATTTCTGCAGAATGTCCTGATCTTTGCCACATATTTTTGTTTCGTTTGTCATAACATTGTGGTTTCTGGCAAACTGCTGGAAAATCATGAAAGACTAACATTAGCGAATAATGACGAATATTGTCATGTTACAACTCATACTCTTCAGAAAATGCATGCGAATGCACAACCTGTTATGCTATCTACTTTCTATGCATGTTACAGCAATATGTGAAGATTGGGCTTAATATTTGGGCTTTGTCCACTTTTCTGTATGGCTTTATCCAGATGTCTTTCTGTGAGGGGCTGAGAGGTATGCTGGTGGCCATAACACAGTCACACTGCTGCAAGGGGATATACATACAAACACACACACACACACACACTCATGAACACTCTTTGTTGAGAGTAGAACCCCTACCTGCCTAGTTTACATAGGATAGTGCTATATATATAATGCAAGCATAGCATTGCAGTGTCTGCTACTAATGTTCAGGTGGGTGACATTTGCAGGTGCTGTAAGGATTGCCACTGGGGGGTTAACAGGCCCTTAAAATGCTAGAGGCATCTCAAACACACTGCTGCATGTGGACATGCATTGAAAGACACATGCATACAGAGTTGCCACTTTTGAGATTAGAACACCTACCTATCTACTCATGTAGACTACAGACCGATATGAGTATTGCACATGCCACAGTGTTATTGTGTTAGAAAATGTGTAACTGTTCTTCTAATGTGGATGACATCTGTAGGTGCCCTGACTAGGTTCGCAATGGAGGAGTTAATAGGGTGGAACAGGCACACAAAATGGTATAACCACTGCACACACAGGAAAGACAGCCACAGAGGATATGCATACAGAAGGACATGCATTCACGCAGTTGGCAGTATTCAGTTTAGAACCCCTACAGATCTAGTTGTATTGCTATGTATATATCGCATGTGCCATGGAGATTATATGTGGGGGAAATGCTTCACAACCTCTTACAGCAATTAATCTGAACAAAGCTTTTAGGAATGGTGAGATAAACTCCCAAAATAGGGATGCTTCTCACATATTGCACTTACAAACCTGGACAACTGATAGGGTAACAGGTTTTGCATCAGCATTAATTTTCAGAAGGGTATGACGTCTGAAGCTCAAATGTCTGTCATTATGTCTGACATCAGCTCTCACTGATTTGCCAGTGATTTGACAGAAAACCCCATTATTATGAGACACGGACCACATATATGTGGCAAACATCTGGACATTCTGTATAAATCTGTACAGTTGAGTGGTATGGCCTGGAGAGTTTCAAATGGTGCATCTAAGGTGGATGACATCAACAGGCCCTTTAAAGTAATGCCATATGGAGGGGATCAACAGGCCTCAAAATGGTATAACCAACACACACAGTAGCCACATGGGATGTGCTAAACACACACACACACATACACACACACACACAGTATTACAGTTGGCTGTATTGAAATTCAAACCCCTACCTAGCTAGTTGGATATACTATAGTGCTATCTACTTATCGCATGTGCCACAGAGCTTATATGCCTAGGAAGTGTCCAACAGTGAATCTAAAGTGGATGACATGAACAGGCACTGTAAAGTAAGCAATAAGCAATGGGGGAACAGCAGGGTGAAACAGGCCTTAAAATGGTATAACCAACACACACAGGAGAGATGCTTCACGTGCGCTCGCACACACACACACACACACACACACACACACACACACACACACACACATATATATATATATATATTTATTTTTTATTTTATTTAACATTTGTTAACAGGGCTAGTCCAGCTGGATATATTTCCATTTTCAGCAGAGGCCCGAGGAGAAAAGCTCCAATTGTAAAACATACCACCACCAACCAAAAGGTTTAAAATAGACAAAAAGGAATTAGCTATAAATTCTAGGAAGACAAAAAGACATACTATACAAGATACATCATACATTTACAGAACATTTTACAGCATGTAAGTCTAGGGCAATCTCAAGACATTATTAGGAAATACCTTTAAATCTTTGGTAAATCTAGTTTATGCAGAAAGTTACTTTTCCTAAGGATTATTTGCTAGACATATTATTAGGAAAAAAGGAAGGGAGAGAAAAAAAAGGAGGGTATATTAATCAAGAGGCAGGGAATACTACCAAGAGGGTGCATTGACAGCTCAGCAGAAAAGATATCTAATTGTTGTCAAGTAGTAGAGATTACTTAAGTACCTTCTAATTTAGGGGAGAAAATAGGAAAGAGAGTAGGAGAGTGGGAGGCCAAGAGATGACAATGAGAAGTCCAGAGGATCAGTCTGGGTAACAGCAAGGGCATAGCCAGTGATTTTTAAGGTATGTCTTAAGACTTTGCTTGAAGAGAGAGAGGGACGGAAGTGTGGTAAGGTCAGAGGGCAAGATGTTCCATTGTTTTCCCACGGTGTTTGAGAATAGTGAGTCACCAGCTAAGTTGTTTGACTTGGTGGTCCTAGTAAGTAGTTTATTGGAGGAACGTAAGGACTCAAGATTCTTATAGGGTGATATAAGGTTGTTTAGTACTGGTGTATTATTAGGTTGATAAAAAATGTTATGAGTGATGGTAAGTTGGGAAAGTATCAGAAGGTTTTTTAGTTCCAGCCAGTCTAGTTGATGAAGTTTATGACAATGGTGAGTTCTATATGGGTTTCCAGTGGCAAATCTAGCATTACTATTATAGGAGTTGGATAGTTTGGTAAGATTACTTTTTTTTAGATTAGTATATATGGGAGCTGCATACAGTAGAGTTGAAATTAGGTGGGAGTGGGCAACAGTCTTTCTAGCAGTTGGAGTCAAGAAAGGTTTTATCCTATATAGGGAGCCCAGGTTTTTTATTAACAGATTTAATAGTGTTATTAATGTTAATGTCAAAGGTGAGATTATTATCAATTGTAATTCCTAATAGTTTGGTGGAAAAGTCTGGGGATATAAGGGTACCATTGCTAGACTGAATGGAGAAATCTATGGGGGGGGGGCTTACTGTTTGGCATAATGCCATGTATATATGGATCTAGGATGTTTGCTCGAGTGAGCAAACGACCAAAAACCAAATGGCCGGGCATACTTACGCAAAAGTGCTTTTCAGCGAAGAAGCACTTTTGCATAAGTATGCCTGTTGCCGAGGCTGTACTACGGTGTGGGTAAGGGAAATTCCCCTTTTCCCCACTGTAGTGCGGTCTCAGAGGGAGAATATTAAACTGGTGGGGTGGGGGCACAGCCCCCCAAATGGGGGGTGCAGGGGGGCAAAGCTCCCCTGCTAAAATGTAAATGTAGTGTTCTTTTTTTTTTTTTTTTTGTAAAACGGTTTAACAAAAGTGCTTTTTTGATAAAAGCACCTTCGTTAAAATGTGTTCTGTTATTATGGATTCGGATATTTGCTCACTCGAGCAAACGTCCTAGATATATATATATATATATATATATATATATATATATATATATATAGACAGTATCCAAGTTGGCAGTACTTAGACCAGAACACCCCTAACTATCTAGTTGTCTGTACTGTAGCACTACGCACTTATCGGATGAGCCACAGAGCTTATAAAGCTGGAGCCTCTTCAACGGTGCATCTAAGGTGAATGACATCAGCAGGCCTTCTAAAGTAGGGCAATGGGGGGTTTACTGGGTGGAACAGGCCTGAAAATAGCATAACCTACAAACACACACACACACACACACACACACACACACACACACACACACACACACACACACACAGTTACCAATGCTGATATTAGAAACCCTACCTATCTAGTTGTATGTACTACTGTGCTACACACTTATCACATGCACCACAGAGCTGAAGATTGTCCAATGGTACTTCTAAGATGAATAATATCAGCAGGTCTTGTAAAGTAGGGCAATAGGGGGTTTACTGGGTAGAACAGGCCTCAAACTGGTATAACCTGCAAACACACAGACACAGTTGGCAGTACTGAAATTAGAACCCCTACCTATCTAGTTGAATGTACTATAGTGCTATGTACTTATCGCATGCACCACGGAGCTTATATGGCTGAAAAGTGTCCAACGGTGCTTCTAAGATGTATGACATATACAGGCCCAGTAAAGTAGTGCAATGGTGGGTTAACAGACCTTAAAATGTATTGGCATTGCATACACAGAGGCAGGAAAGACAGACAGCCACAAGAGGATCTCCTTAAATACACACACAAAGACTAAGTTGCCATTGTTGGGATTAGAACTCTACCTATTTGTCAACACTATAGTGCTACCTACGTATCGTGTGTGCCACAAGGCTTATTCATGTGAAGAGTGTCTGGCACTGCTGTTGAGGTGAATGACATCAGTAGCTGCTGACAGGTAGGCCACTGCTGTGGAGGACAGTAGTATCAGGGCCATAAAATGGGTGACCATTACACAGGCATAGGCCTGTTGGGCATGTGTATTCTGCTGTAAATGTAATAGATACAGTAACACACACACACACACACACACACACACACACACACACACAAGGCCGGTAATGTGAGATTACAACCCTTACCTCACTACTATTACACAATGGAGCTCACCTTAGTACTTGCACATGCCAGTGGTTACAATTGTTGTGCAAATGGCTGCAGCAGTAGATCAGTCTATGCCTTTCAGGCTTTCTCTCTCTATATATCTCTCTTGCTCTCTCTCTCTCTCTCTCTCTCTCTCTATCTATCTATCTCTCTCTCTCTCTCTCTCTCTCTCTCTCTCTCTCTCTGTCTCTCTCTCCCTCTGTCTCTGCCTGTCTATAATTGATATATTTGTATATGTTACCTATATGTATGTATGTATAGCACACTTAACAGATGCAGTTATATCTTATATGTGCCACATACAGATAGATGAGAGTAATCCTGTCTGATGGGGGTGGGGAGAGACAGTTAAGGTGTACATAGCTGTCTGTATGCAAAGGCATATATGGACAACACAGTTCTATAGTCAGATGTGGGTTTAGACATGGGCTGTAAGTCTCTAAGTGTAAGAGCATGCCAAGTATGACCTTCAATACTAACAGTGAGAATCCAATCCAGAGATACCTGTACTCCAATCCAGGATTTTGTGTGCAACAGCCGATTGGCTAATGAACCTGTGTAAACAGTCCAGCAACTCAGTGATATACTGGCTGAGGGATTTCCTGGCTGTGTGCTGTCATTATTAACTTAGTTATATCCTGGGGTGGCTACAGAGTGCATTGGACTGAGCAGAGTTTACCATAATATGTGTGGTACATTTTACATAGCACTGTGATTTCCTGGTATGTCAGCAGCAGAGCAGTATAGATTAATGTGAGGAACCACTGACAGACATTTGTTTACTGACTCCATAGACTGCAGGGATCCTATGTTACTGCACAAATTGTTCTAGTGTGCACATTCTAAGTTTGTTTGACAAGTGGTTTCCCTTCCCCTTATATGTGTCTCTTTGTCCTTCTGTAGTCCAGTCACAGGCTTTGCCCACAGTTGCTGCTGTTATGTATTTGTAGTTATGGTGCGACTGGGGTAGAAGTCATAACATCACACACAGGGTTACAGACTTCACACCTCTGACTGTACCTATTTAGCAAGTTGTTCATCATTATGCCTCATACATGTGCTGTGGTCCTCAGATAGTTTGTGTTGCACTGTCCTTATAAGGCTACATGCTGGCCATAGCTCTCAAACTCTTACGACAGACATCTGCACAGGACCATATATTAGTCGGACACACGCCCAGACATGGGGACAGGGTCTTAATATTGCTCTTCCAAACATAGCCAGGTAGTAGGATGGTTTTGTATTAGCTTGCATTTTCTTATGGGTATGATGTCTGTCATTGATGTTGTCACATCAACCTTTATTGGTTTGCAAATAGTTTGCCAGGCAAATGCAATGCTATGACAAGCAGAACAGATATATGAGCCATACATGTGGATATTCTGTGACACCCTGTCATTCCAGAGGTATGGATGGTGCCCAATGACTTGCTGTCAGTACTGACACAGTAACATGGTAGCCTTTATATCCTGGCACTAGACTGACTTGTCACAACTTGCTGTTGAACTAGGCACCATCTAGGTTACTCAGAGCTGAGTACTATCAATATGTGTGGCTCCCTGTCCCTCAATTGTCCACGTTTCCTGCAGTAACAAATATTGATTTCTGGACAGTCTGTACAACTCCTACCATAGGTGTAGCTGACATGCAAAATAGTTGGCATGCCCATTCTCAACCCATGAACCCTGTCAACCACAGTACTGTACCTAGACCACTAAGTCTTCTATGTGGCACATCTTATAACCAAAGATTTCACATCCAGGAAGAAAGAGATCATCATCCCTCTCTACGCATCCCTCATTAGACCACTCATCAAATATAATGCCCCATTTGGCATGTACCTGACCAGAGAGGCCACAAAAGTACCTCACAAAAAGGATCCTAGGCCTTAAACACATGTCCTGCATGTACAGACTCAAGAAACTTCAGCTGTTCTCAGTCTCTTATCACCTACTCAGAGGTGATCTCTGCTTGACTTACAAAGCCATGTCCAACCCAGCCCTACTTGAAATCCTACACCTAAAGAAATCCCTAGAAAGGTTCAACCAGACTCTGCTACACTTTGCTGTGAGGGAAATGTCAGCTTGCTTTTTATTTATTGTATTACTTTATTGCCATTTTCTGTTTTGAATACTGTGATGTGTTTTATTTATCTTGTTTTTTACTTGTATTCTGCTTTTAAGTGCATATTAAAGCTTGAAAAGAGACCACAGCGCTGTCTCTTGTGAGTCAGGCAGAATTTTTTTTCTCTACCCTCCCACCCAGTTACTGTAGTGTTCTTAAACACCACTGTCTTTCTGGTTGCCTTCCCCTTATGTTAATTTGACCATATATCTCATTTCCTCTCTGTTTATACTGGCTTGTGTGAGTAAGCACAAAATTATCATTTTGTGAATTCACTCCCCTTCAACTATTTAAATTTATTGGCAGTCCTACTGTATTCCATAGTACCAGAATACAAAAGTGACCACCCCATTTCAATCTATCTTGCTGCTTTAAAAATTGTGACTCTCCACTAAAACTTAACTTTTTAGACAAAACTTAAGTTATCTACTTTCACATCTAACTCCTCTAGTGCACACTGCAGTGTTTAGGATAAACCTTTTTTTTCTCATCTTACCTTTAAGCATCCCTCTGACTAGCACTTGCTTTAAAACCTGCTGGAAAGTACTAGGAAGTCTTAAACTGATACAAGCACTCAACTCTTTGTTAATAAGGAGAAATTAATTGTAGGCACTAAACAGCCTATAATTGCAAAGTACCTTGCTAAGGTAAGGGAAAACAGCTCTTGTACTTTACAAACAAAAGCACCAAACCAGGCATGTCCAAGGGTCAGCTTCCGATGATTTCTCCTGTCCACCTAGTGAATCTGGGCATACTGGGGCAATGCAGCAATTGCCTCATGTACACAGATAACCGTGTCCTCCTACCATCCAGTACTTCCACCTGCAAGAGATGCACTTACATAGCCAAACTGGAAGCAAAGCTCTCTTCACCCGCACTACACCTCAAGCAACACATAGCCCTTCTAAATCCACACCGCCAACACCCACACATAGCAACACTAAACCCACATATGTGGAGGCCCTTAACATTAACCTGCCCAAGCAACAAGAACCTCCGAAGTTGAAATGCAAACAAACACAAATCACAACCAAACTGTCACATAGCTCACAACACCAGTGTGCCACCCAACAACAGCTACTAAGGCAAGGCAACGTATCTAACACTTTAGTCATAGGTGACTCTATACTCAGGCACACTGATGTCCCACTCACCAGGCTGAACAGGGAGAAACTTACAGTCAGCTGCCTGTTGGGTGCCAGGATCTGCCACATAATGCATGCACTCAAGTCACTCCACAAAAAGTACAAATATGACTCTGTCATTGTCCATGCTGGAGTGAATGACTTGAGACGTACCTCTCTGGACTACATGAAAAGAGACATGGAAGAGCTCTCAGATCATATGGCCTAGGCAGGTATGACCCTAGCCCTGAGTAGCATCCTGCCTTCACCCAGAATGATACCACAGTATAAGGACAAAATTATTGACTTCAACAATTGGCTAAGCTTCTGGTGTCATTCAAAGGGGATCCAGTATGTGTCTGCCTGGGACAACATGATCGACAGACCACGATGCTTTGTCAGAGATGGTCTGCACCTGTCACCCCTTGGATTCAGGTTACTGGCTAAGGCTCTTGCCACCACTATAGTGACTTTTTTAGGCAAAGTTCAAAGGACAAAACCACCACTGTAAGAAGTACAAGCATGCAAAATCTGAAGGTAATACTACTCAATGCTAGAAGTCTAAACCTCAAAATGCACTCTCTCGAGGTACTCCTAAAAATGGAGAACATTGATATCTGTGCAGTAACTGAGACCTGGTTCAAGGTTCCAGAGAGCACCCCTGTAATACCAGGCTATAACACTTTTCGGCCACCAAACCAGGACTGAAACACTAAAGGTGGAGGAGTGTCCATATTCACTAAGGATATTCACAATACCAGGCTAGTTGCCCAACACAATGTGTCTGAAATTCTCCAGGTGCAACTAACACTAGGTAAGACTGCAATCCAAACTGTAGCTTGCTACAGATCCCCCACCATGCCCCAAGATTCTCACTAAACCTTTCTAAACATACTGGAAAATATTAAGATACAACCAAACACCCTAATACTGGGTGATTTCAACTATCCTGTCATTAACTGGGAAAACTGCTCATGTAACAACACCTTTGCCCAGCGGTTCTTGGAATTCATAAATTCCAATGCCCTAGATCAACTAATCCTTAGTCCCACCAGAGGCTCCAATATCCTAGACCTGGTCATTACCAACATGGGAAATTGATGCTCCACACCTATGGTCACCCACTCATTGGTCAGATCTGACCATAAGCTAATCACCCTTGACATCCACATCCCACCCCCACCTCTCAGTAAGGAAACTTCTGTAAAAACTTCTCCAAAGCCAACTTCATGCTACTCAAGTCAGAAGTGACAAACTTCATGACACCCATGCAGATGGGAATTGAAAGTTCAACTGCCTGAATCCTACACTAAAGCACTGTACGAGCACATCCACTCGTGCATGAATTGTGCCATCCCCAATAGAACCAAGACACTCTCCAACAAAAAAAGGAAGGCAATCTGGTGGTTCTCTGCCATAAAAAAACTTTACAACAAAAGGAAGAAACTCTTGCAGTACAGAGGAAAATCCCAGGATACAAAAAACATCCTTACCAGCCTCAGTAAGAAACTGAGATTCCTCATGAAATCCTCCAAAGCTAATTACGAAAATAAAATTGCCAAACATTCAAAGATAGCCACAAGGAATTCTATAGTTATGTCAAGAATCTAAATGGCAATGCTCAGATCTGCTCTGAGCTACAACAGAATGGCATTAAATATGCTGATCGAAAAGATATTGCCAATATCCTGGCAGATCGATTTAGTGCAAACTTCACCCCGCTCTCACCACCTAAAGGGCCCATCTCAATACCGAAAGATTGCCAAATTCCAGTAATAACGGCCATACAGGCAAAAAACACACTATCCAAAGCTAATAATACACCATCCATGGGACCAGATGACATCCTGGGCTGTGTACTAAATGAACTACAAAATGAACTGGCACCTCACCTAAGTGTCATGTTTAATCATAGCCTCACCTCAGGCTTTGTGCCCACTGAGTGCTGCACAGCTACAGTTATCCCACTCCACAAGGGGGGATCCACCTTGGATCCCGGGAACTACCGCCCCATCAGTTTGACAAGCCTGATCTGCAAGGCCATGGAACTTATAAACAAAGACATTGGCAACCTTCAAATACTGGACCCCACGCATTTTGGGTTTGTGAAGAGCCGATCTTGTCTCCTGAACCTGACTGACTTCTTCAAATCAGTCTCCAGAGCCGTGGACAAGGGTAAGGTGGTCCACACAGCCTATCTGGACCTCGCCAAGGCCTCCGACAGCATCCCTCACTCTGGAATCATAGATAAACTTACTAAGCTGGGCATTAATCCCTACATCACTCGATGGGTTGCCAACTGGCTTACTGACAGAATCCACACTTTAAAATTAGCCGACTCCAAATCGAGCTCCGGACAAGTGATAAGTGGAGTACCTCAGGGTTCAGTCCTAGGACCGCTCTTGTTTGGCATCTACTTCTCTGAAGTACAGGTCAACACTAAGGGACTCTGGCTAATAAAGTTCGCAGATGACTGCAAACTGGGTGTCATTACTGAATCCGCAAATGATGTGGATATTCTACAAAAGGGTCTTACAGAAACAGTTGCTTGGTGCCAGAGCCATGGGCTCAAGCTCAATGCCAAGAAATGTATAGTTATCCCCTTTGAGAAAAAACATGTACCCGTGAATTACCACATAGTTGGCAATACACTAAACACTGAAAGTGTGATAAGAGACTTAGGGACACAGGTGGACAATGGTCTCACCTTCAATAACCACATCGCCACAACAGTCAGGAAACCCTTCTATGTGGCACACCTCATCACTAAGGGCTTTTCTACCAGAAAAAAGGAGGTCATTGTCCCACTGTACTCATCCCTCATTAGACCCATTATAGAATACAATGCCCCATTTGGTATGTACCTCTCAAGACATCTGCAACAACTGTAAAGGCTGCAGAAATACCTCACTAAAAGAATCACAGGCCTAAAGCAGATGCCCTATGCTGACCATCTAAAAAAACTCCACCTATACTCTGTCGCATATCGTCTACTCAGAGGCGATCTCTGCTTAACATACAAGGCCATGTCAAACCCAGAGCTGTTGGACATGCTACACTTAAAGAAATCCCAATCCCTCAGAGACACATGCTCCAGGGATCTAAACCTTGTCATTACAATGACAAGAAGGATAGGTTCCTGACCCAGAGACTCCCCAGACTCTGGAATAGACTGCCCATACATGTCAAGCAGAGTGCCTCTTTGGCCCTCTTCAAAAGGAACCTTGATGACTGGATGGGAGATAGGCAATTCACCCCGGGGATCATGTCAGTTGCCCTGCTAGACAGGGGTCCAGGAAAGTAAATAATGTGGGAAGAAATAGCCAGGGAATTGTTATGGCTAGGTTTGTATAGGCCCTAGGGCCGATAGCCTAGTACCAACCTATGAACCTATGAATTCCCCGATGCCACATGCTCCAGAGATCACAACCTCATTACCACAATTAACAGAACATGCTGGAGGGACAGGTTCATCTCCCAAAGGCTGGTCATACTCTAGAATAAGCTTCCCATTCATGTCAAGCAAAGCACTTTGCTGGCCCTCTTCAAGATAAATCTTGATCACTCCAGGGATCATTCCATTTGCCCTATTGGATAGGAGCACTGTGAGCTAACATCGGGTGGCACAGTGCCTGGGAAATTTTTTTGGGGTCGGCTTGTAAAGGCTCCAGGGCCATTAGCCTAGTACACACCTATGAACCTATGAACCTAAGCCACAACAGACACCAGTAAGTGCTGTCTACTTCCTGACACTATTAATCATGCACATACATAGCACATTGACCCCTGTATATTGTGGAAATGGAATAAGTTAGCAAATTGATTGGGACAGCCCTGGGAATGTGTGGTCTGCTGCTATTACCTTGCAAACATAAATGTTACTGCAGTTCTATGACAACATGGGTGTGTTGGGGATAGGGGAGTATACCTCTCAACTGTACACATTTTCACAGACTGTCCAGATGTTTGCCTCATATTTTGGATCCATTTTTCATAATATTGTGGTTGTCTGGGAAAATACTGACAAATCATTAAAGTCATTTGATTTTCAGGCTTCTTACCCTTCAGAAAATGAATGCTACTGCAAGACCTGTTATAACTTTCTAAGTTTGTAAGAGCAATATTTCACAACTGTCTCCATTTTTGGGCCTTTGCCACACCTTTCTTTATGGCTTTGTACAGATTGGTTTGCAAATAGTTTGCCAAGCAAATGCAAAGTTATGACAAGCAGAACAGATATATGAGCCATATGTGTGGACATTCTGTGACACCCTGACATTCCAGGGGTATGGATGGTGCCCACTGGCTTGTTGTCAGTACTTGCTGTAAGAGGTTGAGAGGTATGTATGGGACTCCAACATCGACATCCATGCATCTGTCCTAAGACCCTGTTATTTGTTAGTAACTCACATATACTACAGTGAGATTTGACATCTTGGGAGCTACTGCATATCCGGGGCAGCCAGTATTTGCCAGACATTTCCTGTTTTCCCACATAACTTTCAGTTGTCTGCTGCTATCCCAGTAGCCCACTCCATTCCCTTGCATACATGCAGCAATACCATAGATATGCTACCACAGTCTACTACCCCATTCATTTGTTAAGAAGAGTGACTTACCTTGTGCCTGCAGCAGTTGAGAGGACAGTGATTCAGGTCTGACTCTGTTAGATGCACTCAGTACACACCCTATACATGGTAAGGTAAAGGTACTGTGATGAAGGTGTCTTCCTTTTGACTGTGTGTATGCGAGTCAGAGTGAGGTTTCAGTCCCTGGGTTTCTAGGTTGTCAGTGTATGTGCTATGCATTACCTCTTTGCCAAGGCCAGGGTGTACTGGGCAGACCTATGTCTGCCTACAGGGACATGTTCAGGTGGTTCCTTCTCCAAATTCCCCTCTGCCTGCGGGAACCTTCGCAATGGTGGGGGCTGTGTGGCCCTTCCCTCTTATGTTCCGCAGCTGTTTCCACAGGATCATATTTTGTAGGATGGCACATACTATGAACATGTGTGCACATGTGGCTGGAGAGTACTGCAGGGCTCCACCAGATATGTCAAGGCAGTGGAACCATGACTTGACTAGCCCAAACACATGCTCTATGATGTTCCTAGTTTGTGCATGCGCCTCATTATGGCATTCTTCAGTGGGTGTGTGTGCATTTCTGATGAGTGTCATTACCCACAGTTCCAGTGCGTAGCCAGCATCCCCCACTAGCTGGCCATATGGGATGTCCCCCCTGGCAAATGGCTGGTACAGCTGTGATGCATGCCAGATGTGGGAGTCATGATAACTGCTAGGGCTGCCGGCACACACATTGATGATAATGCCCTGGGCACTGCACATGACCTGGCAGTTGATGGAGTGATACCCCTTGCAGGTGACGTAGACTCTACCCTCCTCACTGGGTAGTGCTTTGATGTGCACCTGAGTGCAGTCTATGGCACCCCGTACCTCTGGGTAGTGTGCTACATGGAGGAAGAGATGCATATTGCTGGTCGTCTTCTCAGGGGTGTTGGCAAAATAAATGTGCTCACTGGCATGTGTTAGCATGGCATCCAGGAACTAGTGGAGTACCCTGGATGCGGATGCCTGTGAGAACCCCATGATGTCCCCAGTAGGTCTTTGGAAAGTATCTGTAGCTAGTATTCTTAAGACTACACATACATTTTTTCCACTGGGATGGGTTCCCCTCTGTTGGCTCTGGGTCTGAGGTGAGGGTGGCAAAGCTTAGTGAGTTGCTGTAGTATGTCTCTGTTCACCCTATAACACTCTACTATCTCCAGCTCATGTAGCCCCTGAAAAGTTACCCTGGGCCTGAACACTCTTCTCGTCCTCAGTCTGGGCCTATTGTCAGCATCATCATCATCACTGACCTCAGCCTGTAGTGCATACAGATGTAGCAAAGCAACAGGAGCCCCTATCATTTTGCCAGTTAAAATTCCCAAGTGTGTACTCCAGTGGTGTAGAGTATGTGGGGAAAAATCAGACTGAAAGGTGTATGCATACTTTATAGTGGTGTGCTACAGATGCAGCCTGTGTGATTGGGTGACTATCATACATTCCACCTGCCAGCTATATTATTAAGGGGTTTGAATGGGCCAGTGTGAGTGGAAGAGGGATTATCAGTCATGTATAGTTGATTGGCTTTTCCAGGCTATTTCCTTTTATTTATTTTTTTTCAACTTCCTCCACTGCCAAGTCCTGCGGCACTCCATGCAAACCCGTGGCTCTGGTGCAAACATTGCTCAGCAGTTTAGACCCTCCCCTGAACATGTGCACACTTAGCTTTTCTTTAACCAGCTAAAACAAGCACCACAGGGCTAAGCAGAGATGAGCAGCATCAGACTCACCCCCTCCTTAGCTGTGCTTAACTGAGGGCAAACAGGTGCTGCTAAGCTCCAATCTACTTATACATGCCATGACACACACCCTTTTCATGTCAGCTGTCTTTGCTACCTACACTACCATGGTTCTAGCCCTTACACAGTTGTTACCTGCGGACACAGTGGCCTTGTTTTGCTATTTAATAAACTTGGCACATTTACATACATCTAATTGAGTATACCCTATATACTGCACTACACCAGAGCCTATCCCCTTAGCAACCACTATTACTTGCCATTGTATGACTCTGCATGCTGGCCACTATAATGCAATAACTTTGCATAGCTTTATATTTCATATTTTACACATTTTATTATTTTCTTCAAAAAACAGCATGTTTGTGTGCTGCTGCACATCGCTTAAACATAGCATATGTATTAAAAAAAGATTAAATTTTCATATATTGCATTTATTTTTTGTCTCATTGGCCATAGATTTGGTCAATTGCATGGCTACTGTCACATATACAATCTTTTATTTGGGCAGTCACAGCCCCTGTTTCAATTTTAGAGTCCAGCACGCTGTTAGTAACCATGTACATTTTTCCTGCAGACATGGCACCTACACAGATGCCTTTCTGCTTGCTGAATCAGAAAATCACCTCATTTTCATGATTTTCACCAGCAGATGAGGTGATTTGCATTCTGCGATTGCTTCCATATTCACAACATGTCTGCACGTTTGTGCACGCCCCCAGCCCTGTTTCCTGGATCGCTCGGCAGCCATATTTCATGTTTGGGCCACAACACCATTCTTACATGGAGAATTGCTCCATGTATGATTTATTGAATTACCCCCAGTGACAGTGCCAGAACCATTATTCAATTACTATTCGGTTCTAACAAACAATAAAAATACAATTCACTATTCCTAACTTCTGTATACTATCACTATGATGACATAACAGTACTTAAAACTGAATTGTTCATAAAAGAGCATTGTGTCTTTCGGCTTTACCCAGTTAGGTGTCGCCACAGCAGAACTCCGGTCCGCTAATGATTGGCAGTAGATTTTCACGTGCTGGCTTGCCGGGCCTAACGCACAACCTTCAACGAAGGAACGCCCATTCACGCATGTCGACACACAGAAGACACTCTAACTGAGAATTGAACGGGCAGCGTCTAACTGTGAGGCGACAATGCTACCGCAGCACCACCACCGCGGGACTGTTCATAAAAGAGCATTATTTCTTATATTATGTTTTGATCTTCCCCTCTATCTATATAAGTACGTATGCATGCATACACACACACACACACACACACACACACACACACACACACACACACACACACACACACACACATATCTGTATATATACGTGTGTGTGTGTGTGTGTGTGTGTGTGTGTGTGTGTGTGTGTGTGTGTGTGTGTGTGTGTGTGTGTTATAGATTAGATAAAGGTATAGATATATAGATAGGGTTACTGTTCATAGACCTATGGTTCATCTATGAGGAGAAATGCTGATCAAATCAAACCAAAATGCACAGAGACCCAAATCATCTTTGAACCTGGAAATTATTTGCTCTTCCAGGCTCTCCTTACCATTAGCATAAAAACACAAAGCCAGTGACAACGTTTAATGAACAGAATGTTTATTTATTTGCTTATATTCAAAAGGTATCAATAATATAAGAATCCTTAAAATGGGGAAAGACAGGGTAAAGCTTTTTCCATTTTTCGGCCTTTCAAAGGGGACAATCCTGTTTAATGAAGTTGTTAAATCAGTTTGAACTGCTTGTACTATTGTACAGCACACTTCACTTCATGAGTTAGTGGTTTAGAGCCAGTAATATGGTGCACATAATATAATGCGTGTGTGTGTGTGTGTGTGTGTGTGTGTGTGTGTGTGTGTGTGTGTGTGTGTGTGTGTGTGTGTGTGTGTGTGTGTGTGTGTGTTTTATTTGGTTATATTATACAACCCCCCCCCCCCACACACACATACACAAAATATGGTTTACTTTTATGTGGTCAAATACTTCAGTGTGTATGTGTTTTGCTTGGGAAATTTGTCAAAAGTGTGTTTTGTTGAGTGTGTTTTTCAATGAGTGCTGGAGTTACCAAATTGCATATGGTAAACTATGTATGGGTAACATAGGTGTGTGAAAGGTGGCATTACAACATGGAGTGTCTGTGCACATGTTTGTTGGTAAGGGCTAAAGTAAGGGTTAAGTAAGGGGATAGATTTATTGGTGCATGTGTGGATAATGATGTATATTGTGTGTGTCTGAGTGTTTTGTGTAGTGGTAGTCTTATCAAAATGTCTTTTCTAAGGTAAGGTATAGGGCTAGGATTAGCATGCATTAGTAAGGTAGAGTGTGTGAGGGTTAGGTCAGTGGTAGGGATTTTCTCTGATCAAAAAGGAAACTGGTTTGGATTGGTTGGTTGTGGCTACATTTTATATATATATATATATATATGTATGGATCTACTTTTAAATGTCGACAAACCACATCATCAAATTGCACAATAGTGAGACCACAAATACGAAAACTCACTTCTCTGAAACTTTACATCTGATTCCAAAATATCAAACATCAAAAACAAATAAAAACTCCCTACTCTCCACCAACTCAAAATTGCAACTATTTTTTAACTCCTAAACTTTTGCAGGGGGCTGCTCCCCCCACATCCCCCACCTCCCACAAATTAAATATACCAACTCCGAGATCGCACTACATTGAGGAAAATGGTAAACTACAGCTACACTTGGCAAGATAAAACTGAGACAAACATTAACACTACAAAATGCTAAAAGGTTACAGGATCCAGGTTTACATTGTTGAAAATGCATTAAACACTAAAGGAATATGTTTAAATACATGACTGCCTCAAGCTGCAGTGGTGCAGGGGTAGCATTGTCGCCTCACAGCAAGAGGTTCTCCCG
>NC_056743.1:1713545184-1713547684 GCF_019279795.1 Protopterus annectens | reverse complement strand
AAATTCTATCAGGAGACTGAGGATTTATCGTGCCTGCCAAATGGTCACCACTTTCAAGCATCTCACTCTCAGTATGAAGGCATTCAAAAGAGATGACAACAGACGTTGCAACCTTTGAACATTAGAAATCATAGCACATGGTCCAAAAGAGGATCACTTTCTTATTTTTTTTGGAGTAGAAAGTCTTTAGATACTAGACACCATAGAAATAGTGATCAGGAATCTTTGTGTACTCTTATTTCAGTTATTTATTAATATATATATATATATATATATATATATATATATATATATATATATATATATATATATCCTGTCTAGATTTAGGATCAAAATTAAAAGAAAATCAGTAATTCTAGAGGAGCAAGGTAAAATTCATAGCGCTATGCCTAAATTACAGCAGTTGGGAGGTATGGATGACAACTATTGGTCAGTGTTTTGTCATCAGGTTGTGGACAAACACTATGACCTAATCTAGTAGCTTGGTAAAGCATAGCAAGCATGAAAGCAAATACAGTAGTCTGACATTTGACCTGTGGGGGTGGGGTGGGGTGTTCCCTTTACCTTAATTAAATCAAATGATGCTCTTTAACTTCAGTCCATAATGTATTTTCTTACCAAGAGACAGGATTAGGTCTGTCTCAAATGTCCAAAAACAGAACCAAAACTAGTCTGAACATAAAATTAAAGCGGTTGTTCACAATAAAGATTGCAATTGCAACAAGGAATAGAAAAGACCCACATTGTTATATGTAGATTTGTATTTATTGCAAACTATTTATATTTTTTGCAAAATTTTCCTTACACACTGTACTTCCATTTTTTTCTTATTCTTCCTTGGTATTTTGTAGTATGCTATGCTATGCTTTCAATATTATTTATTTATATTTATTTGCACATTTGTTGACTGGGATAGTCCAACTGAGCTACTGCCCTTTTTCAGCGGAGGTCCGGGGGAGAAAAGCTCCACATTGGAAAATTAATCACAGTATGAAGCATACTGACTAATTTAAAAAGTCTACATTAGCATGGGTACTATTTACTGTTTACAAACTAGATATTTTACAAAAGAGGATTAACTTTTCTGAAGTGAAATAACATCAAGCTCTGATATTGAATGTTCTTACTCTGGTTATTAGTGATTTAACAGAAATGCTTCTATATTGTGCCTTGTAATTGAGGAACAACAACAATAAAAAGACTGATATAAAATGATAGCCACAGTTTTCAATATGTGCCAAAAAATACACCACCAAAACTAAATGTCGAAAACTGGATATAGGAGTGCTACACTGTTAATGGCTATCAGTTTCCCCTACCCTTATCAAAGAAATCCTTCTGTGGAGTTCTGCACAGAGTGTTTAGAAGACAGTGTTTAAGTTGCAATGCAGTGTTTGCCTTTCTATTTAGGGTTCTCTGTCATTCATTTCGGCACATAGCCAAGATCCCTGCAAAAAGCAGCATACATTCTGGCATGGAATATCAAACATTCCCCTTCCTGACACTCCTCAGATGCCAGCATCAGATTACTGCTAAAACAAGACAGGAAAGGCAGCCATGCAAAGCCTCAGAGGGGATAAAGACACTGTAGTTTACTTCTTAAAACAACTATATTCAGAGAGAAAAAAAAGTGTATATATTTTATCATACTTTGATAGTCCTTGCAATACCAGTGCCCCTGCATCAGGCTGGGTAATTACATATATGTTCTAATTTGTTTTACGCCAAATAGTCTGATGTGGCTGTCATACAGATACATTTTTAATTTTTAAATTAAATGATCTTTTTCCACAGTTTCATCACAGTATGGCATATTTCCCTGCCATTTGCCTCAAACTGTCTTGCTCATTTACATACAATTGCAGATCTCTTAACTGTTCCTCTTTTGGAGTAATATTCCTGTTTTCAGGCAAAAGTTACTCCTGCACAGGTTGCCCCTATTTTTAGAGGCATGTGCCTATTTTCAGGCTTGATTTATGCATCCACGTAATTTTTAAATTCTCCTCAACAAACATGCTTTTTGTAGCTGAATAATACACAGAAAGCCACATTACATAACCAACATATTAGTGGCGACAATAATTTAAAGAAAGAGGACATATTTTACGTCTGTCTTGTACTGGAGCAAAAATAAATAACAGGATCTCCCCGTTTCTAGTCAGACCCTGTAGGAATGATATAGGTAAAAGTATTTTACTTGCTCAGCTAGAATATGATCACTATCTGACTGCTGCAGCCTCTGATAGAAATGTTTCCACCATATTATCCTTCTCAAACACCATATGCAGATTCACCACTCTCTACCCAAGAAACATACACTGCAAAACCATTGAAAAAGCTATGTCTCAAACACCATATGCAGATTCACCACTCTCTACCCAAGAAACAGACACTACTGCAAAACCATTGAAAAAGCTATGTCTCAAACACCATATGCAGATTCACCACTCTCTACCCAAGAAACAGACACTACTGCAAAACCATTGAAAAAGCTAACTGG